>NC_073340.2:36707500-36735000 GCF_027580225.2 Misgurnus anguillicaudatus | reverse complement strand
CATGTTGATATGACAAAATTGCAAATGGCAGACTTTTAACAGCCATAATTAAATATAAAATCTATTAAAACTTCATTCAACTGCATGATATCACAATATTTGCTATGAAAAGACACCAAATCAAGCAAATTTAAAGATACATTGTTACTGCAGAGAGTAAACCAATTGGACAATAAATAATAACAAATCAATTGCAATACGTAATGTTTGGGCATAGAAGCTAAACCTCTTGGTTACAACAAGCTTTCTTCATCTACAAGCAGAACTAAACTCTCATCATTATAAAAAGCAACGCACAACCTTACACAAAATCACAAGATTCAAAGTCATTACCACCACAGACACTGAGGGGAACACAATTTAAAAGAAAATTTATAAATTTGCTTTTGGTTCCCCTCAATACCAAACTGAACTATGTCTTATATGTACAAAGTTGACAAAAACAGATAATCAGGAA
Source organism: Misgurnus anguillicaudatus (assembly GCF_027580225.2). Taxonomy (NCBI): domain Eukaryota; kingdom Metazoa; phylum Chordata; class Actinopteri; order Cypriniformes; family Cobitidae; genus Misgurnus; species Misgurnus anguillicaudatus. Next base: position 36,734,543 of record NC_073340.2, on the reverse strand, counting down.
TGTGCATTATGTAAGCTGTAATAGTTTTATCTGGTTTAATCTGAACATGAGCAGGTTTAACATCCTCTCTAGCAGCACATAACCTCTCACGGGACTCATTATCTCACATGCTTTTATTTTTACAGTCTTTGATCTCTCACTCACAAACACAGATCCTCGCACGCCCTTTCACATTCTCTGTTAAGATAATTAGTGTTAATGAAAAGGTTTCCAGCGGTCGTGTGTATTTCTGTCTCTTGAATGATCTTGCAGGTGTGTTTGAGTGTTTTATTCTGTTCCAATGACATTTTCATTAACCAAGCTGTAAGGGATGTTGAATAAGTAGGCTATTGCAATTCCGTGCAAAACCACAATTATGATTTTAAATAATTAATTGTAACATTTTGAGCCACAATTCAACAATGAAATTGCAACAAGGCAAGTTCAGATAATAATATTAGCCTATTAGAATATTATTCATGTTTAAGTGATGATGATTATTTTACACACAGAATCAAAAGCATCTATATTAAGGTTTGTATTAATTCTACAACATGATCTCATGGAAACTCATGCCATAGCCACAAAAAATGTGACCAATTCACTTGTGTCCATGGCACAAAACTCAGCCCTTCTCGTGCCTTGAGCACGGATGTCCCCCTCGTGTCCCTCACACAAATTTCTCTAAATAGTTTTTTGTGTCCATGGCACGACTTTCTTTTTCGTGTCATTTTATTTATTGTTTTCTCATTTCCCCCCTCAATTTTTTAATCTTTGTCGCTTAAGGTTGGGGTTAGATTTGAGGTTTGGGATGTACTTTTATGTATTGGTTTCTACGTGTTTTTCCTCTGCTTTTAAAACTATTCTCGCCTGGAGTTGGGGTTAGAGTTGGGGTTTGGGTTACACTGAAAAAAATGATTCATTGAATTTAATAAATTTTTCAAGGTAAGTGGTTGCAAATAATTTATTTAAGCTACATTTAAACAAAAGTTTTATATTTTATTTTACGTTACTAATCTTTTTTGTTTAAATGTAGCTTAAATAAATTGATTGCAACCACTTACCTTAAAAAATTGATTAAATTCAATTAATCATTTTTTTCAGTGTAGGATGTCTAAAAATGTTACAGAAAGTGATTCTTACAACAACCCCAAGCGACAATAAGTAAGAAAATAGGAAAAAAACAATGAGAAAACAATACATAAAATGACACAAAAAAGAAAGTTGTGCCACAGACCCGAAAAACTACTTATAGAAATCTGTGCAAAAGACACAAAAAAGACATTTGTGCTCAAGGCATGAAATAAAGCTAAATTTCATGCCATGGACAAAAAATAAATTAATCAAATTTTTCGTCACTATAACACAATTTTCCATGAGATCAGTCTGCATTGATCATTGCAATAACTGGCAATTTTTCCAGCATTGGACACATCTGACCTTTAACAAAACGCAAGCGTAGTATAAATAAGCCTGCTGAAAATTATGAAGATGTGGTAACAATTTAACATAAACAGTTTTTATAGAAACTTCAAATAACAAAAAGTTCAAAACACCACTTAAAAACTACTTAAGTACTTAATTACGTTAACTTAATAATTTTGTGTATTAAAATCTATAACATCTATATTTCCCAGCATGCTTTGCATGCAACTAAAGAGCAGTGTTGGGAGTAACGCATTACAAAATATTATATATTACAGTAATATATTAGTTTTTGCTGTAACGCAGTACTATAACGCATTACTAATAAAATTTTGGTAATATTTTACTCGTTACAGTCTTAGTAACGAGCGCGTTACAACAATGCATTTCAAAATTAGACCGTGTTATTTTTGTTTTTTTATTTTTGACCAATGCGCGCGACCAGCATCCACACATGAAAAAGCTGCGTGTAAATATGGCTGCGTCCCAAACCGCATACTTCTATACTATATAGTGGGCGAAAAGCACTACTTCTCGTACTCTTTGCCTACTATATAGTATGGAAGTAGGCGGTTTGGGACGTAGCGTTTGTCTGTTTCCACGTGCTGTATGCAACATGTTCATTTTTACTTTAACTTTGTATTTGAAATGTGATTTGGACGCGGTGCGCGTCAAATATAGACATGTTTCTTAAAGAGACGAATCTGGGAAGTCCGCGGCTTTATAAGCATTGACTAAAGTGGTCGCAATCAGGTCCGGTAGCCCGCTCACGCATAATTTTGCGAATAAGAGCATTAAGTAAAAGCAAAAGAAAGTTTCTATCGGTCTTCCATGCTGCTTGAACCTCAGAAGTAAGGAGACTTTTACAAATGTTGCCAGTAAAATCCATATCACACACCAGCAATGAGAAGGTAAGCTTTGCTATGAAAACAGTCCATATACATAATAATAGATTGCTAGGCTATGACTATGCTATCTACAGTTTTATTACAAACAGCAACCTAAACTACAACATAACATTAGTGAAGACTTAAACATGGTTATCTAAATAGTACATTTAAACATCACTGTTTAAAGTTTTTACCAGCCTTTGTATGGGAGCCTATATTCATTGTTTGGCAAAAAGCAGTGTTCCTCTGTTTGTCTGTGTTTTATATGTTTGTCTACATGTAATCCTTATATTGTACTGAAATGAGCTGTATTCCATGTTATTAGGCTATAGGTTGCATTATAGTGGGCTCTAGCTCTATTGTGTTTGGTATGTGTACCATAATTTACCAGACTTTTACTAGATCATGTCTATGTTTATGATTCTGACAGTGACTGTTATTGTATTTTGCCATAAGTCTTCACTGTGCCTATTCAAAGCTCGAGGGCCAACACATAACTTCTAGATTTATAAGCATCAATAAACTACATTTTAACATTTTATAATGCCTGGTCATACTTCTGTTCTTTTGATGAAAGTAACTCAAAAGTAACGCAAAAGTAGTGTAACGCATTACAGTTCAGAGACAGTAATATTGTAATGTAACTAATTACTTTCAAATGACAGTAATTTGTAATATATAATGTATTACACTTTGGAAGTAACTTTCCCAACACTGCTGAAGAGTAATGTTTAAAATTAAGTGTTATTTTATGCATTTTTAGGTAAAGACAAAGACTTTATGGTGTTTAAAGTTTATCATACTGATTTTAAAAAGTTTGTGTTACATTTTTTTCAAATTGTTTGGTTACCATCGTGAAGAGGAGTGGTACTTGTGGTTCAGTTGTGGATGTTCGTACAACACGAAAAAAAGACATTTTCCCCATCACCGCTGTGTTCCAGTGATTGACTTGACATGAGATTGGCGTCTCTTTTAAGTGACCGGACATGATTAAAGTCATGTGACAGGAGTTAAGGGTCTCTGACTGTATTGACAGGAGAGAGAGTGACGGCCGTCCCCCGCTGCTAACTTAAAAACACCGAGCTTCCTTAGAGAGGACGAGTCTGAATCTGCCTCACGTACTGTACAGCAGCGGGACTCCAGTACTGTCAACATCATTACACATCATTTCCTATAGCTACAGCCGCCTGTGAAGTGCACTTTATTGTGTAATGATCCCGAGATGGCGTGACACTTAAAAGTGAACAGTAAACAGCTGTCAGATGTGTCAAACTAGAATTAAATACAGCAGGTGTAATGGGAAAATGCACCTATAGACATAAACAAGCTTAACATCTATTCAAGTCAAAATTGATCCTATTTACTTTCTAAATGAACCATAAGGTTGTCAGGGTTTTCTGTGTGGTTGCTAAACCCCCAAGACTCACTTGAAAAGATTAGTTGGAAAGGAAATTTATTCTGCCCATTAGAATAAAAGTCTTTCTTGTTGTTATTTGACGTTTGTTAAGACAAATGACACTGTTAGTATTGCTCAGGGCCAGAGATCTAAACAAGCACCTAACTCAATGTAATTGTATACTTCAGTACGTAATACTTCAAGTAATTGAACCTGCACCATTTGTGCCGTGGACATGAATGGCACTTTATATTGTAAGATGTGCTGTTAAAGCATTGATTTTCACCTGGAGGCATCTCACAGACGTACGCTCCTGAATAATGGAGACATTGGTGTGAGGTGATCGTGTGATGAACCATTGGGAGACGAGAATTAAAATATTTTAACGATTCCCATAAGACTCGACCAAAGACAAGCTCTCGTAACCATTAAACACACATTTAAACTGTCCAACGTATCTATTAATCTGTATGGATTTACACTTTTACAATGTAATTACTTTTGGCAGTTCAGCCCCGATGACAAGATACTCTATATCAGTGGTGGCCCGTGACTGCTATTCCAAGGGGCGCAAATTCAAAATATGTGTTTGTTGCGTCATGTGAACCATGTGCATCACGTGTTTTGTCAAAATAAGTGCCTGCTGCACGTGTGTCAAAACCGATTATGATCAAATAAACGTTCACATACATGCACTCTGATTACGCATGAGATTATATGAGTATCTGGCAAAAACGCGAGCGTCTCTTTTATCATAAACCCTTTAGACGCATCTACAGCAACATATCCTCCAACCCATACGATTGCTTTGGTCATTTGTCCATTTCACCAAATACAACCAATAGATGCATTTACTAAATTAGCGCTTCTACCGGCAGCAGGTGAAACTTAATATATTAGGGTATAAATTTATATTTTGAGGGGTCGTTTTGCTATGATGACATGTACTGGGATAAGATTTTCTATTTAAATCGGCAGGACTAATTGTATTTTATTATAATATTTACATTACACTATTCAGGCATTTAGGGCAAATAACGTACCCATTTATTTATTATATGATATAAACACAGCATACAAAACTGTAAATGTAAAAATTAACTTAAAATATTCCAAGTCTACCGAGGTCAAACGATTGATTTATATGAAGAAAAGATGCAAAAGTGATGACAATCAGCTGTAAATATCAGATCCAGACGTACACTGATTCAAAAATTGCCACCAGAAGAAGCGATGCTACGTCATCTATGACTGCGAAAAGGCATTGTCTCGTGAATGATCGCATCATTATGTTTACTAAGTATGTGAAGTGCTATTGGCTCTTGTGACCGACTACGTCATGCTGGTTTATGTTTGAATGATATCTGACTGTTTAAGTTCTTCAAATAAAGTAATCCTATGGCTTCAGTTCGCATGGTTTGCCATGTGAATGGTTTGTAATACTTTAATACTGCTTTATGCAATAAATACCTGACTGTACTTTTACTTGCGTGTTGTGTTTTATATGGTTGAGAGTGGTTGGGTTTAGATGGGGTTAGATGCTCCAAAATATCTTTAAATCCATAAATGTTTATGAAACCGTTTCTACATTTACAAATTCATCAAATTAAATGTGTCTAATCTGATGTAAAAGGCAAAAACCTTAAAACGTAACAACAGGTTGTATTAAAAAGCTACTGCCACTGGAGGACACGAATGCCTTAATACGTCACTTTACGTCGTAATAAGGTGCTTGCACAAACGATGAGATCGTTATTTTTTTGGAGGACAGTCTCACTTATTTTGACAAGACACATGATGCACATAGGATCACTCAATGCGCCGAACACATATTTCGAAATTATGAACCACACACATGACGGGCTACATACATGTTGTGACGAACTTCGCATCGAGCGCCCTCGAAAAAAGAAGTCACCGGTCGCCACTGCTCAATATACTCTTAAAAATAAAGGTGCTAAATAAAGAACCGTAGACATGTTTGACTGAATGGGACCTTTAACATCTGAAGAACCTTTCAGTTGCAAAAAAGTCATGAATTAAAAGTTCTAGAGATTATAAAAGTCATAAATAAATGATTATTTTATCTTTTACTGCATAGCCTTTGTAGAACCAAAAATGGGAAGTACTTTTATTTTTAAGAATTAATTTCAATGTACAAATTATCATTTACATTTGTGCATTTTACAAATCAACTTAAGAATTGAAGATTATATTTCAGAGGACAGAAATTTTAATAGCATCTATTTTATTTAAAACAACTATCTATATGAGCTTTAAAGATCACTGCTAATAAAACACATTTGTGACACTAAGCCACAAAACCAGTCATAAAGGTCAATTATTTTTTTAAATAAGCTGAATAAATAAGCTTTCTATTGATGTATGGTTTGTTAGAATAGGACAATATTTGGCTGAGATACTCACTGTGAAATATATTGCTGTTATGCAGCTGTTTGCCAGTAACTTACTGTAGATTTATGTTATTTACTGGCAAAAGTTTGTTCAAAGTTAAATAAACACACTGAAAAAAATGATTCATTTAATTTAATACATTTTTTTAAGGTAAGTGGTTGCAATCAATTTATTTAAGCTACATTTAAACAAAAGTTTTTTATTTTATTTTACTAATCTTTTTTGTTTAAATGTAGCTTAAATAAATTGATTGCAACCACTTATCTTAAAAAAATGGATTAAATTCAATGAATCATTTTTTTCAGTGCATGAACAAGTCTTTGTCTTTACAAAATAAAACTATAAAATAACAGCCACATGCAAAGCATTCTGGGAACCAGAAATCCTTCAGATTTTTGTTTCCCAGAATGCTTTGCATGAGGCTATTATTTTAGTTTTATTCTGTGAAGATAAATCGAACCCATGACCTTTGTGCTGCTAATGTACAACTGTCCTATAGGATCATTGTATATCATCTTATTCATCTTTACACCACGTCTGTCTCCCTCATACTGTACCTGAATATTTCAAGTCACTAATCTATCACCTTATTATAGTAGAGTTCAGAGGTCACAGTAGAGGTGAAGGCCTGGATATCATTATCAGCAAACACATGAATATTCATAAAGAACACATGACTGATAACAAACCCTCCATTGAAATCACTGACCACCTCACAGGTTATTTATCAGAGACGTGACACCGTGCTGGCGTGAGGGAATATTAAAGTCCTAGATGAGGAGGTGGGTCAGGTTGAAGAACCTTCCCATCATCCATCAGGCTCTGAGATGAGCGCCGTCAGGGAGAGAAACTCATTCTTATGGACATCCATCACTCCACGTCCGCCCGCAGCTCCGGTGACCCCTGACTGAACCCTCGTCTCAAGTACACCAGACGTATCTCATCTTTCTCTTGATTCAAAATAAAAGTCTCACAAAGAACACAATCCAAGGTTTTTAAACACAAAACACAAATATAATCACTGACACTAAATTACAGAAAGTCATTGGCAGGCCCACATGAAACTTGCAGGATTTTTAGTGGAATTGTTGGATGTTTTGGATGATGTATGATGACTTCTCATATAAAACTTGAGCAATCTGATTTAAAATGCTTTGTTAAAATGGCAGTAAAGAATGTGTGTGTGCGCGTGCGCGCGGTTATTTTCTCTTATCTGACTTATCTCTCACAGTTAGAGATGATAAATGTCCTCTACTGACCGCCAGACCTTCTCCTGACCCACAGTCCTGTTTCTCTGTCTCACACACATACGCTGTAAATCAGGTTTCTGCTCGAACGCTTTGACAGATGAATGTGGTGTTTAATGACGCCTCATCTTCTTACAGAGAAAAGGAAAAGAGTCACAGACAAAGTCATACGTAGAAAAAAGTCATCCATTATTACTAAACACAATTATTGTGCTGGGGAAAAAATCACTTAAATCAGCAAAGAGAGAGACATGTCAGTAAATTATTCAAAAGTGCAAAGGGAACTTGATCTGTTTTAAAACATATAACAGCTTTTTCACAAACAAATACTGAACAATACATTGTACTCTTGATTTTAAGGGGACATATCATGAAAATGTGACTTTTGCATGTTTAAATGCTATAATTGGGTCCCCAGTGCTTCTATCAACCTAGAAAATGTGAAAAAGAGCAACCCAGTAACTTAGTTTTGGTAAACCATTCTCTGCAAGCATGTGAAAAAATTATTGAAATTTGACTCCCCTTATGATGTCAAAAGGGGATCTTATTATAATAATACTGCCCCTTATTCTGCACTATCCAACCACAGCACTGTCATTTAGTGCAGATATCAGCTCATTTGCATGTAAAAGGACACACACAAAAACAGCACATTTTTGCTCACACCTACAAAGTGTCAATTTTAACATGTTATAATAAATAATCTACATGGTATTTTGAGCTAAAACTTCGCATATGTACTCTGGGGATACCAAAGATTTATTTGACATCTTTAAAAAGTCTTGTGAAATGTCCCCTTTAATAATCAGATGTGCTCTGCTAATCTGTCTTCAATCTCATATCAGCTCTTAAAGGGATAGGTCGGCCAAAAATGATGATAAACCCATCCATCCAATCACACTTTAAGTATTTTTTAGAAAATGCTCTAGCTCTTCCAATTTTTATAATTTATAAATATGGGGTCCGGTTAAGTCGCCATCTGCATTCAGATGAGAGTGTATGCAGTTTGCGGAGGGTTTTTTGCTGCTGTTCTATGCCTCCGCTCTCCGCATTTGTCATACGTCACTAAGAAAATAAAGTACACTACGCTGATACCCTATCCTGAATGAAGAGGCGTCTAAGATGGCGATGCCGGATGCTAGTTATTTGTGTTTGTAAAGTTTTAAATATTGATATTTTAACAACAAAACCGCATGGATTACCCTCAGAAGGCCTTTGTTTATCCCCCTGGAGCCTTTTGGATTACTTTTGTGAAGAATGGATGCACAATCTTTGGGCTTGAAGGGGGTTGACCCCAAATTTATATATTATAAAAATTGGAAGAGCTATTTTTGATTGTACGAAAAATAAAGGACACATGCATCTCGAATGGCTTGAGGGTGAGTAAATTGTGGGTTTATTATCATTTTTGGCTGAATTATCACTTTAAATAAGGGATAATGGCTGTTTCTCAATTCCAAGAACGCAAAGAACAGACTTGCGTTCTCGTGGAGATCGGTCTTGCCAGGCGACCTTGGAAGAACGAACTCAGAAGGTCGCGAGAACACAGAACACACTTGTGAGAATTGAGACGTGTGAGATCCTTCCTGTTGGTCACCTGACCTCCACCATTGTTTTGCCGCAATGAATTCTGGGGCGTAACGCGATTTCAGCGCTCAAGTCTACACTCGATGCATCCTCGATATCAAGAACACATCCGGGTATTTTCATGCGTCCTCTGTACTTGCGTTCTTGAGAATTGGCATTGAACTTCGACGGTTTATGATGACATAGAGCGAGAACATGAGGACGCAAGATCGCTGAAGAATGCATATTGAGAAACAGCCAATGTATAGCCGGTTGTATCACATAAATATTTCACTACAACCTGCTGCAAATACATTATACCACTTCTTACACGGCTATTTACCTCATAAGTAAGGTAAGAAACATTAAATATTAATTTGAAATATTTTATTTGCTAATTTTTAAACAATTCAGACCTTTCGCGAGGAAAACACGTTTACTTTCGGTTTAAAGATACGATAAGACGTTCAAGTGTCATGAACACACTATTTGGTTTAATCATTTGTAAATATAATGTTAAATATAGGCTATTAAAAGACATTCATATTTAATTTTTGTGTAATATTAAACTGTACCTGTCAAAATGATTTGCAGCCGTGTGTTATAAGTTTCAGGTGGTTGTTATCTCAGAATAACAAACCTTAGAATGCCACGACTGGCCAATCAGAATTAAGCATTTAGGAGAGCCTTGTAATAAATATGGAATAATTAAAGACGGGCCGTTGAATTATAAGAAAATAATGCACACTCAAGGTGGTAATGCGGCGCAAAGCGGGGCATTATTTTCTTATAATTCAACAGCCTGTCTTCAATTATTCTGCTTATACCACGATTACCAGAATCATTGCTTGGGTGCCTATTTTTAATTTATTTTATAGGTTAGATGTGCGGTTTACAGAAAAATAATCAACACCCATGGAACATTTCTCAACCAATCAGAATAAAGCATTCAACAGACCTGTGGTAAGAATAGATAATATTTTCACTGTTAAAAAAATCCGTAGAAATTGCAGCTAAGTTGCCGGCAACTTGCCATGGATTTGGATTTATGTTATTTGCTGGCAACATTTTGTTCAAAGTTAAATGAACATTTAACATTTACAAGTCTTTGTCTTTACAGAATAAAACTAGAAAAACAGCATCAAGCAAAACATTTTGGGAAACAAAATATGAAGCAAAAACAAAAAAAGGTTGATGATGATTTCTGGTTCCCAGAATGCTTTGCATGAGGCTGTTGTTGTATGGTTTTGTTCTGTAATGATAAAGACTTTAATGTTTAAAATTTATTTAACTTTGAACAAACTCTTGCCAGTAAATAACATAAATTTAAATCTACCGTAAATTACCGGCAACCCAGCTGCAATAACATTGTAATTTCTACTGATTTTTTTACACTGTGCTGTTTACATTGCTTTTGCCACTCTGATAGTTCATCCATTAAAACACTCTGACTCAATTTGTTTTAATTATAAATAAAAATGTAAAATGCTATGTGGTTGCTTAAATGTTATGTGTAGATGTTAGCACATCAATGTATGGCAAAATTGTGAAGCGCACTAAATTAATATTGAATTGGTTGTGTTGTATGTGGTTGGTTGCTGGCCCTGTCATAATACCCTACAATACATACAAGTTCAGTTTTATATTCAGATCTCCAGATGTTTCTTAGTTTATTTCTAAAATGTGAGTCTGGCTTTTTGCTTGTTTTATTGTTGACCAGATTACTCATAATAAATAATAGCATAACTCTTCAATAACAGTGTGATTTAAGGATCATTAATGTCTGCAGGATAATGATGAAACCAAACATATTACTGCATCTTTCTCTAAAATATTAATCTCACATCTGCTATTGTGAGATATAAAGAGCCGGCGTTATGATGACACTTTAATGAATGATGCCGGTCTGATTTCTGCTTCATTCAGGAGAATAAATGACATCATTAATCTCCTCACAATGACCTTGAGATGCTCCAAGGACACACTATCAAAACCATCAATGAAGACCACATAAAGACTAGTTTAACTTATAAGTAAACAAATGAAGAATAAATAAAAATTATCTGGACTGACAGAACAGTTAAACAAATTAAATGTAACTAAACAAAAGATTTACATTAAAACTAGATGTCTAAATTTACAACAAACACATGATCTAAATAATAAATGCTCTTTGTTTGCTGAAAGAAAAATTAACGTTTACATTTATTCATTTAGCAAACGCTTCTATCCAAAGCAACAAAAATGAGGAACATCCTAATCTGCAAACATCAAGTAAAATGTGATTTTTTCATAAGCAGATGGATTATATCATGGTTTCCCTATCACCTAAGATTCACTATAGATATTTCTCTCTGGGGTCTCACATATAGCCAGATTAAGGGTTTGTTAAAGTTTTTACGAACATATTAATAATCACAAACATTTATCTGACAGCGAGCTGCCTGTGGTTGTGTCATCTCAGGTTGAAACTATGGATGGGGTTACCTGAGGTCACGTATAATAGGCTCGTGTATTTGCTCTTAAGAATCAATAATAAATGCCACCATCTGTTCTTAAATGACAACCTTTATTGTACGTATCTGTCTCTCATCTTATAATTTACCAGTATCACATGTAAGTCTCTCTAGACGCAGGACTACAGAAATGGTTTCTCTGTGACCTTGGCCTCTGTCTGTAGTATTGATATTCTCTTTCCTCAGCACACAATCATTTGTATGGATTACCACAGGATTTTAAAACTGTCATCATGTGGCTGTTTAATCGATGTTGTTCAAGTGTGGTTGATTATTTTACAGGATTTGTCTTTGTGTCTCACCTTACCGTGGTGGTACCATAGTACACCCTGATGAGTTACCTTTCAGGTTCATATTGGTATAACGGGTGAACGGTGTGCTACTTCTGATGATGCTGGTTGTCCAATTATGTCCTACTGGTTCAGACAAATAAAAAAAACAAACTCATAAACGTATAAATGATGGAGAGCACCATTTTAATCTTGAAAGACATATTAATGAACCAGTTTGCTGCTTTTGTATGTTTAAGTTTACTGTATAAAGCAGCGCTTAGCTCGATCTCATGCGATTCCTCTGTAATCAGCCATGTGTTGGTCACCTGTGCACACATGAGGGATTGTGGGATATGTTTCTCTGCACAGGTGTGCTTACACAGCCCTAATGAACATGATTAAGCTTGTTTAACAGCAGAACTCTTTAATTAAGATGATTAAGCTCCTTTAGGAAAATGCTGTTATCTTTTCTCTTTCCAGCCAAACACACCCGCTGCCCCCAGACAAGACCGCCGGATGATCACAAACATATGAAACCTGCCTGTGATATTATATTACTAGTCCAATATATATGTTTACCAGTCACCATTTTTGGGGGCTCCAAATAGCATGAAATTGACTTTTTTATTAAGGTGCTAAACAATACCACAGTACGGAGCCCCTAAGGGGACATGGAGCAAAAATTAAATGAAGTTTAGTTTCGGGTGCGCACGCGAAAGTTTCATGTGAGCATGCAAAACTAAACTTTAGATTTTTTTTACTCCAATGTCACCTCAGGGGCTCGGTACTACAGAACCCAAACGGCAAATAAAAAAAATTATTTGGCCAAAAATATGTGGTAAATATATGCTAAATACATTTTGTGGAAAGTAAAGCTTAATTAAATATATTTTTGAATTTGAAAATATATTTAGTTTTACTTTTAACCTTCATATATTAATATTTCACAGGCAACAAATACATTTCTAATTTTACAACCCATACAGCAAAAAATATAATTTTCCTGGCCAAAAAATAAAAGTTTGCATAAAATGTATATAGTATAAATATAAAATGTATAAGTTTGTATAAAATATAAAATCATTAAAAAAGTATATTTTTGTAGTTGAAAATATATTTAATTTTAATCTTTTCAAACCTGTTCTTTACAGGTTTGTAACATACAAAGTTTTTCTTCCAATGCAACGTGAATATAAATGCTTAATTATATTTCAGAATATACAAAAAATGGCCCAAAAATATATTTATGAAAAATTCATTTTGTAGACATATTTTAAAATATATATACATATATTTTTTGGCAATTTTTGTATATTCTGAAAAAGATTTAAAATTATATTTGAAAATATATTTTTTGCCAAATGGGAAGAACCATTGTTAGCTGTAACCTTTAAAGGTGCAGTGTGTAATTTTTAAAAGGATCTCTTGACAGAAATGCAAAATAATAAACAAAACTATATTTTTAGGGGTGTATAAAGACGTTTTTATAATGAACTGTAATGCTTTTATTACCTTAGAATGAGACGTTTTTATCTACATACACCGAGGGTCCCCTTACGTGGAAGTCGCCATTTTGTTTCGCCATGTTTCTACCGAAGCCCTTAACGGACAAACTTTTTTTACTAAGTTGTCTCAGATGTAGACATTTTTCGGTGGTGGCTATCGTAGCTTCTCAACGCGTTTCAAAAGCGATGGGTAAGCAGTGGACTGAAGCCGTTGGTTGCAATTTGCAAACTTACCACTAGATGCTGCTAAAATTTACACACTGCACCTTTAACATCTGAAGAATCTTTCTGTTTCACAAAAGATTATTTGTTGAGGAAAATTACAGAAAGGACTAAAGAATGGTAGGAAATAAATGATTCCTATATAACATTGCTGTGGAGCACCTCTGTAACACCTTTATTTTTAAAAGTGAATGCTGCCTTTTGGATGTCAGTGAGAAACTTCCTGAAAAATAAAAATAGGCTCTATCTTAAAGGCGGGGTGCATGATCTCTGAAAGCCAATGTTGACATTTGAAATCACCTAAACCAACACACCCCTACCCCAATATAATCTGGACCTTCTTTTGATAGACACGTCCCACACAAACGCAACACAGGCAACAATGTTGTTTAGTAGACACGCCCTTTACTGTTGATTGGTTACAAGTGTGTTTTGGTAGTCGGCCCGACTCCCTTTTCCAAATAGTTTTTCAAAAATCATGCACCTTTATGTAAAAGTCTGCATACTTCTCACAAACAAACACACAAACAAACACAAAATATCAATGCTTTAAAATCAGAAGGATGCCAACAGATCAGCCTGTGTGTGTGTAGTGTCAGAGAGCCCATCATACTTTATATTCAGCATACATAAGGTATAGTTAACGACGGCGTGTTGAATTATTTGAAAATAATGCAGACCCAAGGTGGTAATGTGGCATGACGTGAAGCAGGTGTGCATTATTTTCAAATAATTCTAAGAGTCAATTATTCCCTTTATCCCACATTTACCACAGACATTCCTTTTGGTGGTTATTTTACGAGATTTGACAGGTCAGGGTGTGCGGTTATCAAAAAATAATCAACACCCGTGATATTCATTTCTCAACCAATCAAAATCAAGCATTCAACAGCCCTGTGGTTAAACTACTGCATCTCAACAAACCATATTAAACTATATCATGCATACGGAGGAAGACTGAATAAAATACTGCAGCGAGCACGCACCGGTGCATTTGAGTCTGGAGTCTCCGGGCCGGTTCAGCTTTTTGAATTAGTCGATGTGACCTCACTAATTGGTCATCAGCATAAATAACGAGTCAATGAGCTGAACTCTCTGTGTGTTATAAATCAAACACTTCAGGCTGCTCTGAGATCAGTGTGAAATTAATCACTGTCTCTATTAATGATGTTACCACACACACACACCCCTATTAATGATTGTGTGCTACAGTCCAGACAATCGCTGTAAATCACCGCTGATAAGACAGACTGCAGTGCCAGTGGTTATACTGCTGGAAAATGACCTCTCTTTCTCTCTCTCATCCTCCTCCTCATCATCTACTCTTCCTCTGCCTCTCTCTCCTTTTATAAATGTTTTGGATTCAGTGTTGTGCATTAATAGATGTGCAATATATTTTTTCTTTATGCGATTAATGTGCACAAATGTTGTGTCAATTATCGTCTATATTTTGAATTTTTTACTGTTATAGTACACACTGTGTATGTGGTATTAGTGTGCATTTTTTATTGTATATATACCTTTTATTGATTGATAACTTTTATGTAAATAAAACATGCAAAAACATTTATAATCACATTTAGCTAAATAAACTTTCGTGCAGGCATGACACAACAAAAGGGTGCTATGAAGATTAATTTCTGGTCATGTATAATATGTATACATATTAATACATAATAATCATATATAATACATATAATCAGGGTTCCCACACCTTACTTAACTTCAAATTCAAGGACCTTTCAAGGACTTTCCAGGTCCAATACCCTCATTGTTACATTGTAATAGTTCCCTTTCGAGGGAACTTGCGCTGCGTCACTGCGTTGACACTTTGGGGACGCCTCCAGGGGTAAGTGCGTCTGAATGTGTATATCAAATTTAACCAATGATGAGGCTTAAAGACAAAGAGGGTGATGCGGGAGCCAGAAAGTATATCACTATCTGAAATATTGCCAAAGACGGCGTTACAGGGACGCAGGAAGTATGGCAAGAGAGACGCAGCGTCTCGTTCCCTTCTCAAGGAACAACAGTTACATACGTAACACGAGACGTTTTCATGTATCAAACACAACTATGCAAAAAACCATTTTGTTATCAACATTCACATACAGAAGATAAAAGCATAAAGGGAACAGTTTAGCACATGTCCTTAAAAAGTTATGATATTATCCTACACTACACAGGGAATAATATGGATTTTTTCCCCTTCTTGCATAAATAGATTCAAGCACTTTCAAAGACCTGTATCTATGTATGTATATTTTCA
Organism: Misgurnus anguillicaudatus; assembly: GCF_027580225.2. Taxonomy (NCBI): domain Eukaryota; kingdom Metazoa; phylum Chordata; class Actinopteri; order Cypriniformes; family Cobitidae; genus Misgurnus; species Misgurnus anguillicaudatus. The sequence goes on along the minus strand of NC_073340.2, from coordinate 36,718,844 downwards.
AAAACTTCCCAGGGACTTGAATTTTTACCCCCAGATTCGCAAACTTTCAAGGATTTCAAGGACCCGTGGGAACCCTATATAAAACATAATAGTTATTAAAGGAATAATAATGCTGAATGAGAAGGATGTATATATGAAACAAGAATATGATTGGATGGAGATATATCATGTTTTTCATGTTTCTGTATAATTATGATGCTTGTCAAGAGCTTTCCAGATCTTCTGTTGTTTGTAGCAGTGGATGAGAGAGCAACCGACCTCAACACTGAGATTAATGCTTCGTCTCACCACAAACCCAGATAATTCGGGTCACATTGTAACAGCGGCAGAAAGAAAAATGACTTCTGCTGTAAAGTATCAGACGCAGCAAACTGTGTGCTGAAGGTTAAACTGTGTAATAGTTTGAAATGAATGGAGCGACTTCAGTGTGTTGACAGAGCCGCATTATTTACAGTCTGAACAGAGATCTGCACCACACGAGAGCCAAAGGGACAAAAGCCAGAGACACTTATCGAGGTAAAGCTGTAAACAACTGTAGGATGTTTAACTGGTGTTTCGGAGTTTTCCCGGCTGTCGTGAGCTCTCGCATGACCCCGTGGCAATAACAGACAGACCTTCAAAGCAATTACAGTTATTAGCTTCAATTACACCAATCCTGATGAGATAAACGCACTTTAGATATCTGTAATGGAAGGGAAATGTCTTGCACTTTGGCTTTGTTCCATCTGCACCTAATTCTCATTGATAGTGTTTGCTTAAGGAATCAGATTTATGAGAAAAGCTACGACATCGAACTACATAGGAACCACCCAAAGCAACCACACAGCATTGTGCTGCTTCTTTTACTCCTATCTGGACAAAGCCGGTGTTTTCCAATATACGCAGCAAGCAATTTCATCGTCTACGTCCAACCTAAATTTAGTGAGCAAGGGCTACAACAATGGATAAAATAATCTGGACGGCTACTTTTTAATTGAGTCTACTTAAAACTTTTGTTTTACTTTATTTGTTGACATGTTTATCATAGTTTAAAATGTTAATATACATTATAGAAGCCAAGCTAATATAAAAATATGTACGCAGAGACGCGAACCCTACGCAGTAGTCTACGGCATAGCCTGACGTGCACCTCTCCCAAAATGTAACAGTGCGTCAATGCTACGCAAACCGTAAGCGCTGTGATTGGTCTGCTAGAACTCCACCTATCAGGTCAAAAAGTTCTGTTTCGCATTTCCTCATACAGATTTCCACTTACGACAGTAAAAACAAAGACGGGCCAAGTTGAGATGTGATACTTAAGTCAAACTGCAACAATATTCACTGTCTATTTACCTCAATCACTGCTGGTCTTCACAAGTAACACACACAAGCTGTTTTTTCAGGCTACGGCGTAGGGCCTACGCAAAAGTATAATGAGCCCTTAATCTTAATCGCAGTAAGATTTTGGAAAAGGCATGGCTTTGGAGAGTGCTCTGAAGATAGCCTTTAAAGCTAGCTTGCTATGGCTAGCCTCTCCAAAATTGCCTACCCTGCGGAAAAAAACCAGCATCAAACCAGCATGGACCAGCATGGGAATTATGCTGGTCTATGCTGGTTTAGCTGGTGGTCACAGCATACCAGCACCAAAACACAACATATGCTGGTATGACCAGCATGTGATGCTGGTGCTAATGCTGGTTTAGCTGGTGCTAATGCTGGTTTGTTGCTGGTTTAGCTGGTGCTAATGCTGGTTTGATGCTGGTTTAGCTGGTGTTCACTAGCAAACCAGCACCAAAACACAACATATGCTGGTATGACCAGCATGGGATGCTGGTGCTAATGCTGGTTTAGCTGGTGCTAATGCTGGTTTGTTGCTGGTTTAGCTGGTGCTAATGCTGGTTCTGATGCTGGTTTGATGCTGGTTTAGCTGGTGTTCACTAGCAAACCAGCACCAAAACACAACATATGCTGGTCTTGCTGGTATGCTGTTTTTTTCAGCAGGGTATAATCCAGTGGTTTTCAAACTTTTTCAGCGTGCGGCCCCCCTTGTGTACGGGGCATTCCTTTGCGGACCTCCAAAGAAAATGTATGATAAAAAACAGTTCTAAAACTCAACATTTTAATAAAAAAAACATATTCAATTATACAAAAAAGTAGTGCTTTTGGTTAGTAGCCTAATTTTTTAGGTTTAATTACAAAGAATTCATGATAAATTCATGTTTTTTGTAAAATGTCATAAAACTGGGGCCCCCTGGCATCATCACGTGGCCATCCTGGGGGCCCCTGCCACCAGTTTGAAAACCACTGGCCTAACCTTTAAATCATATTAAAGGACATCTCTCATATATGCATAAATAAATCATTTCAAAATTCAAAAACATGAATTAGGTTCATTACAATTTAAATCCATGTCTATTGTATTGCAAATTAATAATCTTAAAAAGCACCTATATTCTGATTCAGGATTTTACAAATGTGTGTTAGTACTTGTTAACAATACGCACAGATACAAATCCCAAAGCCTACGATGACGCAAGTTATCGTCTCTAACTAAAATAATTGTTTTTGGCAGTGGCAGCTGGTGACTGCTCTTCCAAGGGGTGCAAATTCAAAATATGTGTTTGTTGCGTCATGTGAAGCATGTGCATCATGTGTTTTGTCAAAATAAGTGCCTGCTGCACACGCGTCAAAACCATTTATGATAAAAGAGACGCTCACGTTCACAATAAAAAGTGAAACACTCACTTAACAATTAATTTTGATTACGCATGAGATTATTCGAGTATCTGGCAAACGCGAGCGTCTCTTTTATCATAAACCCTTTAGACGCATCTGCAGCAGGCACTTATTTTGACAAGACACTAGGGCTGTGCAAAAATATTGATACGGCTAACTATCGTGATACCTTTTTCCACAATAGTGTATCGTATTTCAATCTCTACTATCGATATTTAAAAATGAATAATAATCCCTCTGTGTGTGTCAAACGACCTCCTCTGACGCTGCTGTAGTTGTCGCTGTCTAATTGTCTGTCATATACGGCCAATGTCTCAGAAGTTTGCGGGAGTGAAAAAATGGCAGAAAATTAAAAAACATCTGCAGCTTTTGTGTGGACACACTTTGGCTGTAAAAAAAGTAAAAAAATTAGCTCTTTTTTACATTTTTGATAAAAAAAGAAAAAGCATTGCAATGTGTCGCAACATGCAATGTATTGTATCGTACCGTACCGTGATTCCTTGCATCATAATCCATGTATTGTTGTGTGTATCGTATCGTGAGGCCCTTGCCAGTATACCAGCCCTTCATAACACGTGATGCACATACAGTATGTTCACTCGACGCACCAAACACATATTTTGACACACATGATGGGCTACTACATGTTGTGTCGTGCGCTATTGAAAACAAAGTCACCGGCCGCCACTGCCAATGATGAGCTTTGTAAAAATCTTTGAGTTTCATAAAGGCGGAGCATAGAGGAGCAACAATAACATACGGTATGTGGAAAATAATGAGTAAACCACATGAAAACATTGCATTACATCAAATACACAAAGAAAACATTTCTTTTAGCAACAAAATAGTGGCTCTTTAATTGCAGTATGTCTTCTCCAAACACACACACACAAAAAGCTATAACAGGAATCAGAGTTTAGTCCGGCTGGTCAATATTGAGACACACAGCATCTGTCATCTCTACAATCAATGAGAAGCTTTCTCTTGAAACACTGCACAGATCGAGAACTGAACTTTCTCTCTCTCTCGGGAGCTTTTTACATGAACAGCTCAATTTCCCACAGAAGACCGACTAAAGCCATCTCATGCCAGAAATGGATTTACAGTTTCCCAGATGAACAAGTAAAGAAATGTCTCATACAGTGTCATCAGAAAGCAAAGATGTACCAGAGAGTCAGATCTCACAAACATAGCTGGTCTACATCACGCTGAAGAGCTTGTAAATGTTTGTCAGAAGTTTTATAAAATCATTCCAGCTGTTCTCATCTGTTGAAGACCTCGATGAACCTTCAACAATGATCGTGTGTTAGACAGCTTAATCATTAAAGGTTCAAAAAGGGATCTTTACAGTGATCCCAAAGGCGAACCAATTTAGGTTTTCCAAAGAATATTTTAGGTCAAAGGCTCTTAAAGGGGTCATATTATGAGATTTTTATGAGAAATACCCCACAGATCATTTATTATAACATAAAAATGCCACTTTGTGGGTGCGAGCAAAAATGTGCACTTTTTCGGTGTGTCCTTTAAAATACAAATGAGCTGATGAAATACAAACACTGATCACCATAATGGTGGTTTGTTAAAATTGAAACTCAATTGTGCTGTCAATTATTTTCTCTTTCTCTGCACTAAATGTCAGTGCCGTGGTTGGATAGTGCAGATTAAGTGGTGGTGTTCTTATAATAAGATCCCCTTCTGACATCACAAGGGGAGCCAAATCTCAATGACCTATGTATTTTTTCACATGCATGCAGAGAATGGTTTACCAAAACTAAGTTACTGGGTTGACCTTATTCACATTTTTTAGGTTGATAGAAGCAATGGGGACCCAATTATAGCAATTAAACAAGAAAAAAGTCAGATTTTCACGCTATATGAGCCCTTAAAAACAAATATTTTTCTACCTTTTAATAGTCTGAAAAACCTTTTTCACTACAAAGAACCTACACACAACAAAGTACACAGAGATGAGCTTATATGTGTGTTTAATCTAACATCCATCAGACTTTTGACAAAGAGATTTTTAACATTGGCACATTGATTTGATCTACAGATCTCATCTATCCCATAATAGTCTGTGAATTTGTCTTCACTTATCATTGTGGCTGCATCTGGAAATTATTCAATATATCAGACAGGCCTGAACAAGAACTGTCAAAACATTTCTCAGAGATCAATAACCGGAGACGGATGGACTGGGATTCATATTTATCATTAAAATCAACATGGAATCAAAACGTTCGAATAAACGTTCCTGCTCTTATTTGCAATTCGTCAGGTAAAATGTTCATCCAAACAAACTATAAACACACCTAAGACAATGTCTTTAGTATTGATTTATAATACAGCAGTCTGATGATGTCCTGTAGCTCCGCCCACAGTAAAATCTCATTGATCCAAATAGGCTTCACTTAGCTGTGCAATAAAGGGGACATTTCACAAGAATTTTTAAACATGTAAAATAAATATTTGGTGTCCCCAGAGTACATATGTGAAGTTTTAGCTTAAAATACCCCACAGATAATTTATTATAACATGTTCGAATTGACACTTTGTAGGTACAAGCAAAAATGTTCGGTGTGTCCTTTAAATACAAATGAGCTGATGAAATGCAAACACTGATCACCAAAATGGTTGTTTGTTCAAATTCAATTATGCTGTCAATTATTTTCCCTCTCTCTCTCTCTCTCTGCACTAAATGTCAGTGATTGGATAGTGCAATTTTGGGGGCGGTATTATTATAAGATCCCCTTATGACATCACAAGGGGAGCAAAATTTCAATGAGCTACTTTTTTACATGCTCGCAGAGAATGGTTTACCAAAACTAAGTTTCTTGGTTGATCTTTATCACATGTTGGGGACCCAATTTAAGCACTTAAACATGGAAAATAATATGTTATGATATGTCCTTTAAACATCAAATCCATTTCAATTGGTTGTGACGGTGTGGCTTCACGCAGTTTTCTCTTTCATTGGCGACAGATAAATGAGTTACAAGAGTGAGAGTGCATAAACTTCTCCATCTGTGAGCAAACAATTACACCAATCAAACGCTGCACACCTCTTCCACTTCCTGTCACTCGCTGTCTCACTTCCTGTCTTTCTCTCTCACCGCTCGCTCTCTTCCTTTAGCCTTTTATCATCAAAGTCAACATCTGTTAATTGTGGTTCCTTCGCTGACTCTTAAGTGTGCTTATTTTGTTGCCTTGACCGTCACGCTCACATTGTTAGTAAAACTAAGGAGTAAAAATAAACCGCCCTGAGAAAGCGAGGCGGCACCTTCCTAAACATCAATTGTTGTGGTAGAGGAAGTGAAAATCCCACGGTGAGAGTGCCGGCGTGGCCATTTCCGTTAAACGTGTCACAGCGTTGACAGTATCGCAGTGATATTAGCCATAAAATTCGAGATGCCTATTTGTTATTTCTGCTGATGTTGTGGTGGTGGTGATGCTCGTGTCCGCTTAAGTTCATCTGGAGGTCTCAACAGTTCCTGGCAGGTAACCTGATCTCCAACCCGGGTGCAATGTGAGATGACCATTATGAGTTTCCATGTGGTGAACGATACGAAGAACATTAGTGTTCGTTCAAGTAAGCGTCAATGTTACTATTGTTCATACCAAGAATTATTGATTTTTACAAACACAGAAATAGATTCTTGCTTTTTCAAATGCTCAGCAATTAAACTACTTTTGTCAAAAGGACGACATAATGGGTAAAGAAATGTACCATTTGAAAAAGAGACATGAATGTGCTAAAAATAAGCAAATTTGATAATACACATTGACTTCCATATCACTTGTTTTTCCTACTATGGAAGTCAATGGGTACCATCAATTGTGTGTTTACCATCATTTATCAAAATAACTCATTTTGTGTAAAACCAGAACAGATGGTGTCCATCAATAACGTTTAAAAAGTTGGGTTATAAAGTGGGACATTTGTGTAAGGGTGACAACATTGAAGATACTAAAACATCACAACTTTAATCACATATTTTATAACTTGAAAAATACTATACTCTATATTGTTTCAATTATCCTAAAATATGGTAAATAGCAAATGAACAATCGTAAGTTTGCTTTGTGTGTAAAGGAAAGGAAATAAAAATATGTTAAAATATCCACTGGATTAATCAGTATACTCCCAAGATTTAAAACATCATGTTAACATGAGACTAGTGTAATGAAATAACTCACTAACCTTGTATGCATAAGGTGACATCTAATATTACAACTGCTGTCGGCTAGTAAGTATGGTAACTTCAGTGTGACATTTACAACGATAACAGAGAGAGTCTCTACATAAAGACAAAAACACACAAATCCCAACTGTGACAAATTACATAAAAAATACTATAAAAAGTTCACACTAAGTCCCACAACTGATAGGACAACGTCAAAAACTTATATAACACATACTGCACTGTAAACAATTATTTGCTGCCTTAAATTTTTTGTTAAATCAACTCAACATTACAAATTATTTCAACTTGCTAACTCATATCTTGATTAAACATGAATTGCTTGTTATAACTTATAAAATGAAGTTGACCTTTTTAAATATATTTTATAAGTTGTAGCAACTCATCTCTTGTCAAAATAAATAATAGTAAGTTGACATGACTTGTAAATCTGAGTTGATTAAACAAATCAATTTAAGGCAGCAAAGATTTTTTTACAGTGTGTATTTGTATTATCTTGGACATAAATGAAGACTAATTACAGTATGAGACGTTAGAAGATGCAAAGAGCTGCTTCACCTGCAGCCTGGTAAGTAAATAAAATGCTTTGCTTTAAACAAATGCATCAATTTTTAAATGTTTTTAAATGCTACCTCACTGATTTATTGTATATGATGACTCTGTACCTGTGAATATGGTGAGATGAGAAACATTTTTAAGTAATGCTTAAAACAAACTCATGGTGCTGTCCAGGTGCTGAAACGTGCGGAGAGCTGTTTGTAAATTCTTTATCTCCTGTTTGTTACAAATAAAGTATTTATTATAGTACAAACCTTTTCTTACATACTTGTAAATTATTTTTTGATGATATTGGATAGCCATACATTTAAAGCAATTAAAAGACTGCTCTTTTACTTCCATGACAAAAAGAAAAAGTGTTTTACAGGTTTTAATAAAAAAATAACATTTTCAATACAAGTGAAAAACAACACAATTATTTAACATTAATCTTAAACTGGGGATCTTCTTCCTCCACTTAGTTTTTCAGTTTACAAAGTCCATCATCTAAATAGGGATTAAACATAGCGACAGCGCAACAGGCTTTTAAAGGGGATGAGAGCTGAGACTCTCATTGGTTTATTGCACGTTACGCCCAAAATACTCCTATTACTCATTAAAAAACAGGACCAACCCTTTTCGACTATGTGCACAAACCATTTTTCCCGTCGTTAAATTAGGAAAAGTGGATTCGGACACACCCATTTAGACGTTGCACTGTGCGCTTTAGACAATGCGCTTAGATCGTTAAAATAGGGCCCTGAATGTTAAAAATCATTATTTTGCACAAAATAGAGGAGACAATAATGTGTCTTTTGATGCTTTAGCTGACATGCTATGTTGAGTTAACTCTGAGATTTAGCCAACATTAGCACACATGTCAGTTTGGGGCAAGTTGTCTTAATGACTTTGGGGCAAGTGTTCACATGCTTTTCACACTGGAAATAGTTAACCTTTGGTTATTATAAACCCCGGGTTAATGAAATCCTGGGTTATCTGTTTCACACTGTTCCTACTTAAACAGGAGTTAAGAGATAATCCTGGGTATTCATAATCTGACGTTTCACACTGTGCATAAACCATAGGTCAGGTGTCTGAAACCCTCCTCATACACCTGTCTGTAATTATCAAATAACTGCCGATGGGGCAAGTTGTCACAAGTGAACATTCTCTATTCAACAGTCTACAAACTCCGTAATGAGATAAGATTTGAAAATGTAATCAATGCCACAAGACTTCTTTCTTTCATTTGGTATGATAACATTGTGATGTATGGTGCTCAATAAATGTTAGACAGTGTGAAAAGTGTGACAACTTACCCCGCTCTCCCCTACTGATGATTTTTGGCATAAAAATTGATAATTTTGACCCACTGTATTTTTGGCTATTGCTACAAATATTCAAAACATAAGCAAACGCACTCCATCCGAGGTGCAAGCCAAGAAGGATGCATACCAAATATATGAAAAAACTTGTGACTGCATACTTACTTGCAAAAAGTTTATTGTAACAAACGTTTTGGCATAAATGTAAGATGCTTTTGTCAAAAATTCGAATTTATTAAAAAACAACTAATACTTTGCGTTTAACTGTACAAGCACATGCATGTCAATCTCAACCATCGCAATAAAATCAGCTGAAAATCCACAGGGTATCATTCATCTGTTTATCTCTTCCTAAAGCATCATATGTGCATCTGTGAAGTCTTAAATCACTTACACATGATTCATTACAGAGGATTTGATGAGAATCTGGTTTCTGCTTTCCTAAGAGAACCAACTTCAACAAAACAACACAACACAACGCACATAAACAGATGTGTCTCACAGACAGCAAATACATATAAATACACAAAATAACCCTCTGTGACTTGCCCTGTTTGTGTTGCTATAAAATCAATCATCTGTTCAGTTCTGACAGTTTTCCTCTACTAACAGATGTTTATATGAGACTTAAATAACATGCAATAACACTTGTGTCTATTAGGGTTTAATTCGTGCGTATGACATCTACACACACAGTGCAAAGCATAAACACGTGTCAAAATGCCATGCACTGCACTGTAATGAAAATACACTTAACAAAATGATTATATACAATGTTTACTGAAAACATTTATTCCAATTTATTGATAAAACTGTCAGTATATTTAGATGACAATAATGTTAAATATTTCCAGAATCCTTAAATATTGGTTTAATAAGCGACGTATCATTCCAGCACTAAATGTGATTCATAAGCTTGTGACCCTCCTGCAGATTTCTAATATGATGATGGGAAACATTTGCATCTCATAAAACATTTGTACAGATGACTCCCAAAGCTCTCGACTGAGACACTACATCACTGTCCAACATCAACAGCTGTGCTCTCTCTCTCTCTCTCTCTCTCTCTCCTTCAGTCTTATCACTCTTTCTCATTGGGATAAAGCCATTTGTCAGGATGAAGTGATTTCCTGTTGTCATCTCTCAGATGAGATTGTTTCCATGTTTGAGCAAACGAATCTGAGACAAACACTCCATTTCAGAATATTAATAAAACAAGGTCTGTGTCCAGTGACAGATTTATAGTTCAGGGTACAGAATGAGACCAAAAGTTCTCCACTGGTTTATATTTAGGACATTTTGACCGAACAATGTATCAGCATAGTTTGACAGAAACAAACAAAAATGCCCTCAAACAAAAATATAAGCTAACTATACAAAAGGATAATTATGAGAATTTGCAAAATAGACAAGAAGAGTTTTTCCTTCACTTTAAATGATGTAAGTTTGTGTGTTTTTCTGCTGTCCACTAAATTGATCAGAGCAAACATGAACTAAAGTTTATAGGGCACGCTGCACTTTGGGACTGTGGTTCAAAGTTACATCACATGTTGGCATAAACATCAATTCTTGTTAAACAAATCCTGGATCACTAGGATACTACAAACAGTTTAGATGGTTAAAAACACTGCCGTAATAAATCAGCAAGCCTCAGTTGGTTTAACGCTTTAATATGAAGCAAAACAGGATTTAAACTCTTATCAACACAACAGAGACCGTATCCTTTAACCTGAACCATACTGGAAAACTCACTTCATAGTTTCCACCAAACACACACACAAACATGTGTGTGTGTTGTACATAAGTAGTAATTGTCTACTTTATGTCCTGTGTGCTTCCTGTAAGGCTGATATAAATCTAACATACACATCCATCTGTTTAAATTATTTCATCACTACATATGGAAACCATATCACAATCTACATCAAAGTCTCTCAGATGTTTAAACTGTTATATTAAGCACAAGAATAAGGATTTACTGCTTAAATAAGAGAAGAAATGAAGTGTAACTCTGCTTTAAAATGAGGATCTTTCACGGTTGGTGGAGTATTGTATGAATACATAAGGTATTACTATTATTTTATTTATTAAATCGTTCAATAATATTTTATGAATATTACATTATGCCCATATATTGCTAGGCGGATATATTTTACAGTAAAAATCTCCGATATTAAGTATTGTTACTTCAAATGAACAAGTTATTTTATTTAAATGGTTGTCAAAGGTAAAGATGCCTTTTGTCCCATAAATGTTGTAGTTAATGTAGTTATAGCATCTACCAGCAGACGCACATGGACTTTGCTAACAAACAAATCTCTCATCACTCAAACCACCTGCTATAACAAACACTTTCACCAACAAATCATTTCACAACTTCATTCAGACAAACAATCAGATTATGAAAATAAACAGAACATTATGTCCATTTCAAGAATGTTCCCTGTAAAATACATAAACACTTCAACACCACACATAACAAAGGCATCAACAAGAGTGAGCACATACAACACACACACACACACACACACACACACACACACACACACACACACACACACACAC